>NC_089781.1:49708726-49746226 GCF_040412425.1 Macrobrachium rosenbergii | reverse complement strand
GTAAACAACGTCAAGAGGTACAAAGACTGACAGAAAACTTAGGCTAAAAACAACGGGACAGAAGAGGAATGGTTGTTTAGAGTCGGAACTCGTAATTTGATATTTAACGTTTCCAAAATCAGCAGTTCATTGAGCTCCTTCGTTTGGCCAATAATTTTAAAATCTTCATATTTGATGGTACTTTTACATTTGATAATGTGATTCCTTATATAAGAAGTTTCTGGGTTAGATAGCTTACACCCAGTTCTATAATTAACGCCCCGATGAGAATCGGCCCTGACCCTGAGAAGACGCCAGGTAGATCCAGTATATTTTCCCAGATTACATCTGGGACAAGTGTATTCATAAACGACGCGCGATGTCTTCAAAGGGCAGAGCTGATCCTTAAACTTGAAGAGCGAGCCAGTGGTCTTAGGATTCTTAGGTATAAGCTTTAGATTTATGGCTCCAAAATGTTTGTGCATGATCTTAGTAAAATCTCTCCGAAAATTGTCATTTAGTAGATACGGGAAACTGGCATAAAGAGGTAGCTAAGGGACCTTAAAACGTAAAGGATGTTTATTGGCGTAAAAATAGCAGTAATATGTGTTCTTTCATGCCCAGTAGTTTTCATTAAAATACTTCCTCTCCAATTTTAATTATGGTCGAGTTTCATCCATGTTGCCGATGCACAATAATTTATAGTCATTAGCAGCTTCAACATTGTTTTCTCAGCTTTAGCCACAACTTGCAGCTTAAATTTAGCAGTATATTTCCTTGCCAATCTTTTATCCATACCGAATAAGGTTATAATGTAAAAATATATCGGTCCTATTCTACTTAACTTCATTTATACTATAATTATGGTAGTTGTTTATTACCGTACGATGGTCCCCCTCAATGTGCGACCACCTTGACGTGGTGAGAGGGCTCTTGAACCCCAGGAATTTGTTCCCAGGTTTGATTCCAAAAACCCCATGTACCATTCTATATTTCTTTGCATTAATTTTTGTGGAATTTTCCACTTTTGCTAAAATTTATTGGGCCTGACAAATAGATAAAACTATCATAACTGGGATCGGGTTTATACCTGAAGCTAAATAGTGAGAACTGTGGTAGAACCATCAACTGCCCAATAATGTTCAGACCTGAGAGATATCAGGCGGAACCATTCTTTAGGGCTAGACCACGAATTCTAGGGGGGTCTGGTTCTAGGGATAGGACTCGCGGCATTCTATCCGGTTTGCCTATGATGTGATTAGGGTGGGGACAATTGTATTCTTGTAATACTCTGAGTCCTAGCAAGCGGGTTTGGCTTACACTTGGGCCACTCTAATCATGTTTTGCCATCTCCTTTGGGGTAGGGTAGGGAGCGGACATTTGGGGGTCAGCTCTCAATTGTACCATTGGTGAAAGAATAAACTCCATGAAAGGCTGATGACATCTCTTTAAGGTTTTCAGGTTTGATTTTTTTTTTCCCTCCCCTCAATTTTTATGACAAGTCATTATAAGGATTTGAGTACTCCTGGACCCTTTGATGGTAACGACTCAGCTCAGTTGACAACCGCTGGAACTTCCTATGACAGCCTCTCTTTAGAAAAATAAAAAAAAATCAAAATGTAATTACACTGGAACCTTATACTCCAGTACAAAATGAACCCAAAAGAAGTAAATATGTTCTTGACCCAACCACGGCTCACTTCGACTCCCTCTTTGGGAGTTGGAAGTTGGTCAAGGTTTCTAACCTTAGAAACAGAATGGAAAATCTCAGCCTTAAAGCTGGAAAACTACCTATCAAACAGATATTCAACTACAGAAATGTTGTTTAGACAGATAAAAGATGTGGCGTATAGAAGCCACAACAAAGAGTCAGTCTGAGGACTGTGTCTATAACAACAATAGATAATATAAAAGTAAAAATTAAAAAACATGACACTGAGCAGCATTCAGGTTACCATTGTGCTCCCTGAGAACAGTGATGAACCAGCCAAAAAGAATATTCTCTTGGACTCTCTTAAAAAAAGATATCCCAGAGTCCAAGATTGTGAGGTATATAATATACCGAGTAAACAAAAAAATAAGAAAATGTTAAAAATCATGAAAATAAAATTTGAGGGTCAAGATCTACCCCAAGAAATAAAAGTTTTAGGTCAAAACAGAGAAATAAGGCCCAATGTCCCAAAGCCACTACAATGTCAAAACTGTAGTAAACATGGGCATGCAAAAAAAATATTATTGTGGATCTGAAGAACATGCCACACCTGAACCAAAATGTATACAGGCAGTCCCGGTTTACTCCGGTTCCGACTTCTGACGTTCGAGGTTCGACCCAAATATATTCATCAGAAATTATTTTGTGGATCTGAAGAACATGCCACACGGAAGAAATATGGCCCCAAAATGGCAGAATAATCATAATTTGAAGGTTTTTGATGTAAAACCAATAAAAAGTTTACATCGTTTTATAAACTGATTTTCTTATGATTTTTGACGATTTTCGACGCCGGAAGAACCATCATGCAAGATCCAAAGAATGCATGTACAGTATTACATGTACAACACGGAATTGAAAGTGCTACAGGAATGTCTATTAGAGAGGCTAAATTAGAATTGGAAGTGAGAGGAATTCAAGATCCTGCGAAGAAACTTACATATGCCCTGACAACAAGAACTAATAATGAAGCAAAAATACATACAGATAGAAGTAACAAACCACAGCCAAATAAATCTCAAAAAGAAATTAATGCTTTACAGAAAAAAAATAAAATGGTAAAGAATCAAGAAACAGGCACAAAGGATATGGGTAACATTTTATCCAACTCTTTTGAAGTCTTAATGCAAATAGCACAAGATGATGATACTCCTACAGAAGAAACAGAGGAAAGTCGTGATGGAGTGGAAATTAAAGATAAAAAAAAGGCCTTTGGAGAGAACACCACCCAAAAAGAAAAAACCAACTATAATTAGTAAAGAAAGAACAGAAACAAACTTAGAATATACCTTTATCTCCTAAAATAATAGTAAAACCTATGGATACAGATATCCAAAACACTGAAGTTAAAGACGACAATGATTATGTCAAGGGAGAAGGGATTACTCCATCATCAATAATTGGTACAAGAGCAAATGAAACACATGTGGATGTAATGATCGTTTTGTAGAATCACGCAGTAATAACAAAAACTTAACAAAAGATGATTTAATAAACATTATAAGAAATTTTATGAAATACAGGAAAAAAGAAACCACAGATTTGAGTACCCATGAAAAAGGTTGCATGTGCATTGAGTGCTTAGTATATTATAGAGAAAAACAAATAAATGTCGTGAGTAAATTACTAGAAAAAATGCAAGTTGATAATACAAAAAAAGAGCGTAAAACTCGACTGCTATGATCAAATATTTTCAGTAGTTATATTATACAATGGAACATAAATGGTCTGCAGACCAGATTACACCTAGGAGAAATACAACGATTACTAAAAGAATATGAACCAATGATATTATGTTTACAACATGTCAACAAAACAGTATCAACAATAGGTAAATATATCTTAGCATCTACATCTAGAGAGGAAGAAGGAAATTTAGGTACTGCTATATATGTGCATAACAAAGTATGTTATGACAGAGTACCTGTAAACTTTACTGATCTGCAAATATCTAGTATTAGAATATGAATAAAAAATGATAATTATGCAATTTATAATTTATACAACCAACCTAATAAAAATTATGACTTTGACAAACTTAAAGAATTACTTAATGATGGCAAGGAACCTGCATTAATAGTAGGTGATTTTAATGCTCACAACCTGATGTGGGACTGTAATTGTAGACTCAAATAAAGCAGGAAGTAAAATAGAAGAATTCATAGATTCATATGACATGTGCTGTATAAATTACTTTCCTCAATTGACTTAACTCCATTTACAGCAAACATAGTTGACAAATTGGATTGGAATACAGATGACGACTTGCATACAAGTGATCATTGCCCAGTATTAATTTCATTGTTACAAAATAATCCCACCAAGCATTTCCCTCAATATAACATTTATATAAAGCAGATTGGGAGCAGTATGAATTCCACACTAGGAATATCCCACCATTTGAATATTTAAAAGACCACAACCAAACTAATAAATTTCTTGTTGATTTCATTAAAAATGCTGCTGATAAAGTGATACCAAAATCAAAATATCATTCAACAAAATTTAAAGTCCAACGGTGGTCTGAAAAACTAACAGAATTAATAAAAATAAAACCCCAAATTGAAAGAAGATTAGATAATTTGAATAGAAAGTTCAGTAAAATAAACAAAACATTACCAATATAGAAGGAACTTTAAAAAAAATGACTATATTATTATTAGAAATTGATACATCAAAACTTCCAGATAAGAAAATATCTGCAAAATTTAAAAGAGAAGTAATTCAAGGAAGAATCATTTCTTGGAGGAAATATGTATCAGATCTCTCTAATAATACTCCCATACAAAAAATATGGGAAAAATTCAGGAAAATAAATGGTACCCATGTCAAAGCACCCAGACATGCCTTAATAAAAGATGGGAAAAGAATACTTGGTCCTAAAGAAATAGGTAATGTAATACGAGAAAATTGAGCAAAAATAAGTAGTGATAGTAATTTAGATGAGCATTTCTGTACAAAAAAAAAAAAAGTATAGAATTAATAACAATAAATTTTGAAACCATAGAAGATAGATATTATAATAGAAAATTTAATATATCAGAGTTTTAATTTGCTCTGTTGAACAGCAATAAATCTGCTCCTGGGGGTGACAGTATTTGCTTTGAGATGATCTGCCACTTAGCACCTTGGGCAAAGTCATGCATATTAGAGTTTTATAGTCATTTATGGCTTCGAGATTTATTTCCAGATGGGTGGCTTAAAGCTATAATAATTCCTATCCTCAAACCTGGAAAGGATCCCAGTAATGTAAATAATTACAGACCAATTTCTTTAATAAGCTGCTTATGCAAATTGCTAAAGAAAATGGCAAATGCTCGACTAACATGACACATTTGAGAAAATAAACAGATCTACATTAGATCCTCTCTCTAACTTAGAAGACTATATACATAGAGGTTTTGAACGAAAATAAATTACTGTAGCTGTCTTTTTTTACAATGAAAGAGCATATGATAGGATATGGAGGTGTACTATATTAAAAATTTTACAAAACAACAACATCCGTGGACATTTACCTATGTTTTTACAAAACTTTGTGACAAATCACAGTTCTCAGGTGAGAGTTGTTAATGTTCTGTCTAGAACATTTCCACTTGAAAATGGTGTTCCACAGGGAAGCGTCATTAGTAAAAATAGATGAATGGGCCTCATCTGTAGGCTTTAAATTTTCCATAGATAAAACTCAAGCAATCATGTTTTATGAAAATAAAAAGTGGAAAAAAGGTGAAGAAATAGATTTAAAAATCAGAAACCATAGTACTGTATACCAGTTGGCCAAACAGCAGAATTTTTAGGATTAGTATTTGATACTCACATGACTGGAAAGCCCACATTACATACATAAAATCTAAATGCAAAAGAGCATTAAATCTAATTAGAAAACTGTTGAACACTAATTGGGGAGCCAGTAGACATACCCTTACTGAACTGTATAAAGCAACAGTTCTGTCCATCATTGATTATGAAAGCAAAGCATATGGCTTGGCATCGGACACAGCAGTGAAAATGTTAGACCCTGTTCACAATGAAGGCCTTAGAATATGCTCAGGAGACTTTAGATCATCACCAAAATCATCTTTACAAGTTGAATGTGGTGAACTGCTTGTCTCTCCATAGAGAGCTAGTAACAATGAAAAGTACTCTAAGAATTCAGACACGTAATTCTCCAACAAAAAACTTATTTGAATTAAGAGATATATTTATAAGTAACCATCCACCACTTTTCCCAATTAGAGCTAGAAGATTGTTTGAGTCGTTGAATATAAATATACAAGTGCCTTTAATAGTAAAATCACCTCCTCCCTGGACAATGAATAAAATGAGGATTTGCACACACCTCAAGTATTTATCAAAAAGTAACTCATATGCACCAGAACAACATAGAAAACATACAATAAAGCATATAAGCCAAACAGTTCCACATTACGCAATATATACAGATGAATCTACAGTACATCAGAACACGGGGTGGGATATGCTGCAGTGTCCCAAGACAAAACTTATCTGCTTCAGTATTTACAGCAGAATTGTATGGAATTGCATCAGCTATAAAAATAATTAAAGAAACATCATTGAATAATATTGTGATTTTTAGTGACTCGAGAAGCACTATAGAAGCTATTCAGAGTTACAGATCAAAAAATAATATAGTGCAACAAATTAAATTATATCTCCATAACTTATTATATAATAATGGAAAAAATGTAATATATGTTGGATCCCTGCCCGTGTAGGGATCAAAGGAAATGAAGATGCAGTCAAAGAAGCAACCCACATTACAAGGTCAAATGTGAATATCCCTGTTACTGATTATGCACTGATTATGTAATACACACAAAAATGGGTAACATAAGTAAATGGCAATATATATGGAATGAAGAACCTGAAAGTAGTAAAACAAATAAAACCTAATGTTAAAAAATGGAGTTCATCATATCAGAGGGAGAGACATGCACAAGTAATTCTAACACATCTCAGATTAGACCGCACTCTTCTGACACATGGGCACTTGATGAGCAGCCACATGGCACGGCTCCCAAGTGCCCAGGGTGCAGGGGGTTGATAACAGTCAGACGTGTTATGTGAGTGTCCAAAATATGACCAACAGCGACTGTCAACTTTTGGAAATAAATCAATAAATGAAATTTTGTCAGAATCTTTTACATTTTCAGTCGTTCCAATTTTGTTGTTCATGAGGAACTGTGGTTTGATAGATAAAATATAAAAAGTAAATAATAAGAGCACGAAAACATAGCATTTGTCGAATTTAAATTTAAATTTTTTAAATATTACTTAACTACTTATGAATTTTAATATACCTTTTTAGTGTGGAAGCATGAGTAAATGTATTTATTGTGTGGATGTGTTACAGTAGGAGAACATGAGCCAATATGGTATTTTATCCTAATCCTTTGGGCCAGCCTTATAAGAGCTGAAAGCCAGCTCAGTGGTCTGATAAAACTACTTAAATGATACTACTACTACTACTACTACGCTGTCACATCTCCAAATAGGTCATACTCGTCTGACAAATGGACACTTGATGAGCAGCTCACATAACCCAGCTCCCAAATGCACAGAATGCAAAGTGATAATAACATTGACCATGTCATGTGTTGTCAATGTCCAAAATATAACCAACAATAGTTGTCAGTTTTCAGAAATAGATTGATCACTGAAATTTTATCAGAATCTACATTTTCAGATGTTCAAATTTTAATATTCATGAGGAGCTGTAAATTAATAGATAAAATATAAAAAACAATTTATGAAAATACAAAAGCCCATAGGGCATTTAATAAATAAAAAAATATGAATTTTAAAAATCTTAACTTATTCTGAATTTTATCATTAGTTTTTGGTTTTTATTGTGCAGATGGAAACGTGAGTATATGTATTTAACTCTTAAATGCTGAGCCTCTATTTACAAAAGTGTCTGTCGTACGCCGGCGGCGTTCGGGAGTTAGCGCAGAATCGGAAAAAAAGTTTTTTTCAAAAAATCACAGCACCCTTAGTTTTTAAGATTAAGAGTTAATTTTGGCTCTTTTTTTTTTTGTCATTGCCTGAAGTTTAGTATGCAACCATCAGAAATGAAAAAAATATCATATATAAATATTGAAATATATGACAGCGAAAAAAAAATTTCACAATTGTATACAAATCGCACTGTGAGCAAAACTGTTAAAGCTAACGAGTTATTTTTTTTTTCTTTGTATTGTACACTAAATTGTGTTGATTTTGGTATATAACAAATTGTAAAATGATCAAAGCAACACAGAGAAAATATTATCACAAAATGATGCATGAATTCGTAACGCGCGGACGTAAAAAAGTTTTTCAAAAACTCACCATAAATCGAAATATTGTGCTAGAGACTTCCCGTTTGTTGCAAAATGAAGGTAATTGATTGAATATTACTAGACTGTAAGTGTTTTAGCTTACAATTGCAGTTTTTTACCATTTCGGTCGAGTTAAAGTTGACCAAAGGTAGAATTTTTTCTATTTATCATGATTTATATGAAAATATTTCAAAATTGATAAAAGCTACAACCATGAGTTATTTTTTGTTGTATTCTACATGAAAATGCACACATTTTCATATATAAAACTTTATGTAACGACTAATATAAAACGGTGCAAGCATTACGACAAAGTGACGAAAGAATTTCTGAGATGTTCGGCCGAGTTACCTTGCGGACGTAAGGAAAAAGTTTTTTTCAAAAATTCACCATAAATCGAAATATTGTGCTAGAGACTTCCAATTTGTTGCAAAATGAAGGTAAATGAGTATATATTACTAGAATGTAAGAGTTTTAGCTTACAATTGTGTTTTTCGACCATTTCGGTCGAGTTAAAGTTGACCGAAGGTTGAAATTTTGGCAGTTATCGTGATTTATATGAAAATATTTCAAAACTGATAAAAGCTACAACCATGAGTTATTTTTTGTTGTATTCTACATGAAATTGCACACATTTTCATACATAAAACTTTATGTAACGACTAATATAAAACAGTGCAAACATTACGACAAAGTGACGAAAGAATTTCTGAGATGTTCAGCCGAGTTACCATGCGCGGACGTAAGGAAAAAGGTTTTTTTTTTTCAAAAATTCACCATAAATCGAAATATTGTGCTAGAGACTTCCAATTTGTAGCAGAATGAAGATAAATGATTGAATATTACTAGAATGTAAGAGTTTTAGCTTACAGTTGCGTTTTTCGACCATTTTGGTCGAGTTAAAGTTGACCGAAGGTTGAAATTTTGGCACTTACCATGATTTATATGAAAATATTTCAAAACTTATAGAAGCTACAACCGTGAGTTATTTTCTGTTGTATTCTACATGAAACTGCACACATTTTCATATATAAAACTTTATAACGACTAATATAAACTGGTGCAAACATTACGACAAAGTGACGAAAGAATTTCCGAGATGTTCGGCCGAGTTACCGTGCGCGGACATAAGGGAAAAGTTTTTTCAAAAATTCACCATAAATCGAAGTATTGTGCTAGAGACTTCCAATTTGTTGCAAAATGAAGGTACATGATTGAATATTACTAGAATGGTAAGAGTTTTATCTTACAATTGCATTTTTCGACCATTTTGGTCGAGTCAAAGTTGACTGAAGGTTGAAATTTTGGCACTTATCGTGATTTATATGAAAATATTTCCAAACTGATAAAAGCTACAACCATGGGTTGTTTTTTGTTGTATTTTACATGAAATTGCACACATTTTCATATATAAAACTTTATGTAAGGGCTAATATAAAACTGCAAAAATTACAACAAAATGACGAAAGAATTTTTGAAATTTTCGGCATAGTTACAGCGCGGACATAAGGAAAAAGTTTTTTTCAAAAATTCACCATAAATCAAAATATTGTGCTAGAGACTTCCAATTTGTTGCAAAATGAAGGTAAATGATTGACTATTACTAGAATGTAAGAGTTTTAGCTTACAGTTGCGGTTTTCGACCATTTCGGTCGAGTCAAAGTTGACCGAAGGTTGAAATTTTTTGTAGTCGACGTACGGTACGTCCACTTGGCACCCAACAGACAATTTTAGTCGACGTATGGTACGTCCAGTCGGCGTTTAAGGGTTAATGTGTGCGTATGTTCAGTGCGGAAGCATATGCTTTTTTGCATATTTATAAAATTTCATTGATCATTTAGTCCCAGTGCTTGGCCAATGGCCTAGACCTGGTACACCACTTCCTTTTAATCCTTCGGGCCATCCCTATGAGAGCCGTTAATCAGCTGAGTGGTCTGGTTAAACTATTTTAATAATAAGAACATTCCCACATGTCAGAGAAGCCAGCAATTTGGTGAAGGTCGACTGAGACTACCAGAAGTGAAAGTGGTGTAGTGTTTAGCCTTTAGTGAGCAACGTCTCCTCCCCCTCCCCCCATCCCTCGTCCGCTCAGCCAGTCCCCAAACGTAGTAAACATTAAATTAGAATGCCATGTTTTAAAGTTTCTTATGCTGGTATTTTTGAGTTGTTGTTAACAACTTATAATGTGAAATTAATTTATCAATTTGTCCATGCATCCTTTATAAAGAAGAATAGTTGTTTGTTTCATTTTATCTCGCTATTAAGGTGAGTCTTGCTCAGGCATTGTCTGGAAGGGGCCCATTGCCTACCCACACCTCCCTCTCCCCCCTTTGCTCAGCTGAACTTGTCAAGTGACAATTGTTATTGTCGAATACACACGTGCTTAATCTACGCCGGCGACCTGTCAAAACATTTGGCCATTTTGCGACATTCTTTTACGACCTGCGCAAGACTTGTAAGGATTTAATCGAGTATTTCTTCATATCACTTGTGTACTAAGGCTTTATAATCATTGTAACTGCAAGGGAATCTTTTTTTTTCTTATTCTCTTTTTAGTAACTATTAAACTTGCAAGAGGGATGCATGTAACTTATTAGCATTTGGCTATTTTTCTTTCATTTAAAAACGTAGCAATTTCCTTATCTTGTGGAGGGGGACTGCAAAATAATTAATTATTAAAGCCTACTTGGGACCACGAGTCATCTCTTAAATTAATTCCCAGCTACGTTTCCAGTATTTACTGTTCGAGAGAAACTTTTTCATCTTTATGTAGCTCATTTTTATTAAATAATATGCCACATCTCTTTTAAACACAGATTATTGGGGAGAATGTTTTGTAAATTTTTATATATCATTTACCTCCGTACAAGCCTGCCTATACAAATATAAATACTGCAATACGCCTCATTGCCTTGGACAAGTGAATATAATTACTGCTGTAAGTAAAGCAAATCCATTTAATGTACTAGACAGAAATTCCTTGGGTTTTCCAGTCTTATACAGTGCTCCCCCATTTTTACGTGAGAATAGGTTCCAGAACCTACCGCAAAAATTTAAAATCCGCAGAAATACAAAAATCCCCTCTAAAAATACTTATAACTGGCTTGTAACTGCCAAATACCTTGTACCCCTTAAACTAAAATGCTTATAACTGCCTATTATAACATTTCACTGCTTAATTTGATAATTCAAACAAAAATACTAAAACAATTTAATTTCATTTCAAACAAAAATACACCCCAAAACATCATCCCAAAATACCCAAAGTAACCTTACATTGCAGTGCTCTTCTACTACTGTTACTCTTAAGCAGGCTATATACACCCCTAAAATGTGTTTAACTGCCTATTTTAACAGTTCATCCCCAAACTTGACAGTTCAAAAAAATTATGCCTCAGACTATCATCCCAGAACACCCTAATATCATCTCAAAGTCATTTTGCAAAATTAAGTTCAAGCCTACAGCTGTTACCCTTAAGTGTCCCCTATCATTCAGACACACATTTTCTTTGGCCTACGTAATGTTGCGCATTGTTCTGCTCATACTGTATGTAATGCACTGGGCGTATATGTTATGTATATTTTCCTGTGTTGTAAGATGATTTTGAAATTCTATTTACTGTACAGTTATGCATTTTAGGATATTACTACTGTAGAGAGCATATCTAAAATATGTGGGTAGTTTAGGTTGATGGGACACTTACATACCTCCAAACAGAATGCTAGGTTTGTTAATTACGTCACGTTAGTGTTTTTGTAATTACATACGGTATAAATACATTTTTTATATAAAAAAGATTTACTACAGTAAGTTATTAATCTTTGAAATGATATTAATATCATTTCAAAGTCATCTTAAAAATTTTACCCTTAAAAATATATAAGTACCAGAGAGAGAGAGAGATTTTTCAGTATCATTCTTAGCTATTTTATTTAACCACCAAATGGGTAACAAAATAATAATAATAATAATAATAATACAGTCAGTCCCTGGGTTACGATAGGTCCGGCTTACAGCATTCCGAGGTTACGATGCTTTTCAAATATATTCATTAGAAATTATTTCCCAGTTTACGGCGCATGTTCCGGGGTTACAACGCTTACGACGCCGATCCAACAGGAGAAATATGGCCCCAAAACGGTAGAATAATCAAAATTTGGAATTTTTTTTTTAACTCAATGCACCCAAAGCATTAAAAGTAAGCTTTTCTTGGGATTTTTTATGATTTTCGACGATTTTTCAGCTTACGACAATTTTCGGCTTACAACGCAGCGTAGGAATGGAACCTCTGTCGTAAACTGGGGACTGCCTATAATGATATACAGTATTTAAAAAAATTATGCAGTTCTATAATATATGAAATTTTAAACAAAAGGATACAAATTTCCAATCTTTTCCAAAGCTCTGAAGTGAGGGGGGGGGAGGTTGGACCTGTCATATATGTCAAATATCCGACCCCAGATTGGGAATATGTATTTGTTAGCTTAAAATTTCACATAATTTACTACAGGAAGGCATAAATTTTTTAATTACAGTACAGGGAGTCCCCGGTTTACGAGGGGGTTTCCGTTCCTATGCTGCGTCGCAAGCCGAAAAATATTTCTATATTGTTGCTGTTGTTGTTGTTGGTGTTGTTGTTGTTATTTTTTTCTTAAATATGATGGCAGCCTTGGTTGCATTAATCTTGTAGATTATTCATTCAACTCTTCTAATTAGCCTTTTTTCTTCTGCAACAGAATTAAGTAAAATGCCGAAGTTCATTGCAGGGGTTTTATTTATAAAAATATCAAAAGTCGAAGTTAATGGAAATTCCGAGGACGTGGTCCAAAAATGAGTGCAGGGGTCATCAGTGCTTCTGGGATCATAGGTATCGCAACATGTTTCGAAAGGCCTTCATCCTTCTTCAGGCGGGAGCTGAATGAAGTGGTGGCTATGGTCTCGCTTTTTTATATCAGCAGTCGGCAGGGGCGCTGATCACAGTCTGCTTTTTGATTGGTCAAGAGAGCGTTGATTTTTGATTGGCCAAGAGAGCGCTGATGTCACTGGGCATGGTCTTCTCCCTGTGGTTCGTAATATGTGTCCTGTAGAGGAGTACATTTATAGCTTCATTAAGGTCACGTCCTCTGTCAGGGGGTTTGTCAGGAGGGTCTTGTTCGTTGCTGCTGTTCTCAACGTCCTGCTGGGATGTTCCGATAGTTATATTTTCGGAGACGCTGTGAAAGGGCATCGTGTCACTGTCGGAAGCAGATAGGTTCCTTGTGTAGTGTTGATGGTAGGTTTTTCTGCTCCTATATGCAATGCCTCTAGTATCCGTAGTCTTCGGTGGTCAGGGGCTTGATCTATTACTTCGAAGCAATTGATAATATCACTACGCCGGACACGAAGGTTGTGAGCGTCCCCCTGTCAAGGGGCGGGGTTGTTCTTTATAATAAGACTGTTCTTCATCTTGCTGGCGTAGTAGGTAATCAATTGTACATTTTTCGTCAGGTCGGTGGTGGCGACATACTTCCTGATGATGTTTTTCAGGGCTTTTTCATCGTCTTTATATCATTTGTGGAACCTCCCTCTGTAGAATAATTTAATATCTTCAGGGGGGGCCAGGTAAGGTTCTTGGTACCAACTCTCCAAACCTTTCATTACTATGTCTTGGATGTCTCGGTTTTTGTGTCGGTTGTTTACCAGTACTTGGGTGGCGCGGTCGAGTTCGTCCGTTTTTCGCCACGAGGAGCGGTGCCTGCGATCCCAGAAGCACTGCCGTTGTAACCCAAGACTCACTAAAGTCATTAAATGTTTTTGATTACAGAACTCTAGATACCCATTACAGTATGTTGTTTTTGATACCCTGTAACTTAGACTAATGCACTACTGTATAACAGTAAAATGTAGATGTTAAAGTAGCAGTGTACAAATATTTTTTTTAAATTAGGAAGACATACATCAAAGTTAGGCCTAGCTTCTCTTTTGTCATATCTTAATTACTGAACTTCCACTGTGTCTGTCAGGGCTTACGTTTAAACTGTTTTAGCCATATATTATGACTAACTTGCCTATTCACTTAACATGGCAATCATTAGCTGAGCCTACTACAGTAACTAATTCCTTAATAAAAATAATGGTCTAATTTAGACCAATTTTGATTAGTTCATTGTCTGCATATTACTTCAGTTGCTGTATAGACTCCTTGCGCTTAATATTTTTGAGAAATAACCTTTACTAGCCACATTTTTTTTGTCGTGAGTCTTACAACCCAAAAGTCTGAGCAATCTTTACTAGCCACATTTTTTACCTCATAAATCTTACAACCTAAAATTCTGAGCATTTATCTCATGAATCTTACAGCCTAAAAGTCTGAACATAGTTGGATAACAATTCTCCAAGGAGAGGGTAATACATCACTTTCAAAGTTCCTTTTCAGTCTGTGAAGACTAAAGTTAGTAGTTTGTACCTCACATCAAATTGCAAATGGATGCAAACTACTGTATATTAACCTGGCTTTGTCATTGTTAACATGAAAATAGAAAGACCTTTGTGCCTCTAAAAATGTTTAAGGCATAAATCTGATAACACGATTGAGTTAGATTCCTGTATTGATTTTGAATATAAAATTCTCATAAAAATTGTTCTTTATTCTGTAAGACTTAAAAGGTCTTATTTTCACATGTAGGCCTAATTGATTGTGTTCAGATTTTTATAAATGTTGTTTTGCAGCACTGGCACTGTACTATTATATCTAATTGGCCTATACCGCATTGCACATTTTTTATAGAATCTGGAAAGGCAAAATGCTACAAGCCAAAGCCCCCCAACAGGGAAAGCAACCCAGCAGATAAAGGACAATGAGAAGTAATGAATATAATACATAAGAATAAACTACATAACAAAAGTAAGGCCAATATTAAAAACCAAATAAAAAAAAAACAGTCAGTTAAATGAAACCCATGTAAGCTTGCTCAAAAAAAAATAGATTGCAACAGATTTGAAATTCTGTAGTTCCAACGATTCAGCTACTATATGTAATTAGGAGGGCCATACCATAATTTGGTCATAACTGGGACAAAACTTGTAGATAACTGTGTGGTACTAAATCTCATTGAAGAAAATGCAATGCTGTAAGAGTTAACTGAATATCTACTATTCTTCTTAATGGCGCAGTCTGGTCTGGGAAAATTTTACAGGAGAAGTAAAACAAAAATGTTATAAAACTTCCAAAATGACCTCATTTAACAACAGTGCCAAATAAAGTTAGGAGGTGTGGTAAGAAATGAAATATAGCTCAAGCTTTTGGCCATCAAGTTAAGATGCAAACAGGGGAGGGATATTTATAAAATTGAAGAATAAAAGGATGAAAACATTTCCCTAGGATAGACAAGTATCTTAGAAAAAAAAATTTTTTAAGCATCTGATGAAAGTTAAACTATATTTTTCACAAAAATGAATTTCAGTCAAGAAAAACACAAATTCTAAATGCGTTGCAATTAGTAAAAGAACCAATGTTAATAAAAAGATGTGAGGTCAGGGTACATCCTGTTTTCTTGATCTAATAATAAGCAGACTGTGAGTTTTGACTAATTTTAACTACAACTCTGTTAAATAATTCAGCAGCATGAGATGGGATTGGCACAGATAGATTAGCATCATCAGTGTAAGAAACGATCTTGCATTCAATCTAAACCTCATATTTTGCTTATACAGCATAAATAATACTCGGCCAAAAGCATTGCTATGAGGAACACCAGTGATTACATTGAGGAATTTCAGTTAAATTATCCAAATCTATAGTTTTTGCTTAATAAAAGTCAAGCTAAAACATTTTATGAAGTTCCCTATGTTATTTGAGCTTTATATATCTAACCGCACATTTGCTGCATCTAGATTCACACATTTCCCATTGTTTCAACTGGCATTTATGAGTAATAATAGTTACAGAGTGCTCAAACTTAAAACTTAAAAGTAACAATAGAAAAACTTAACCAGTCTTTTTAAGATTTTAAACATATATTCATCTCATTAGCAAAGCTACCAGTCAAATATTCAGTCTTCTAACTTAATTTTAAAATGTTTTACACGGTTCTTGAATTTTTGAAAAATTTTCGTGAGCTGGTCTGCCAAGTCCATGAAGAACGAAATCTACAAGGGACTTTTTGGGCCAGTAATAATAAAGCCTAATTTTCTTGTTTTTAGAGTAATATTAAAGTTACTTTATTATTCTGAAAGTATTTTACTAATTAAACATCTGCAGAAAGTTTAGTTAATACCATCCCGCTAATAAACTTGTACGAAGCTTTTAAAGATTTCAAATTAATATTACTCATCGAAATTCACTTCAAACTTGCTTAATAGTCTCAAAAATCAATTTTTTACACCAATCTATATCATATAGGTGATTTTCAGCTAATTTGGTTGATTTTTAGTGAGAAATGATAATGTGTCAATCTAGATGCTTCTTCATTCTAAGAATAATAATAATAATAATAATAATAATAATAATAATAATAATAATAATAATAATAATACTATGGCTCTGGAGTCTAGACCAATGCTATTGGCTTCATAACGTACTAGGCTAAATTTCAGATAGCAACAATATAGTGTTGCATCAGATCTTTGTAACTTGTAAAGGGTGTCTATAAGACCATAAAGCAGGATTTCTGAAATTCCTCCACAGTCTTGGTGGGGTATACTGTACTACTTAATAAGGATTATATAATCGAGAAGAGCAAGTGCACTTGCCCTGCGGGTAAGGGAAGGGGAGGCAAACGGAGCCATTTATACAGTTGACGTCTGGTTAGACCAACGCCACAACTACATCTCCAATACATTCATTACGTTAAATACATTACTGTGGTGGCTAAAAAGTAATTTTCATTAAGTATTTATGTCTTTTCATATTTACCATAATTGAAAATCACTGTGTTATGTTTTTATAATGATCTAGCTGATACTTTGATAAAAAATACAGCATTGATACTTTAAAACCATACTTAGTGAACTGTATATTTTTTGAGTGAAGCTGCAAAATGTTTCGTCTTTGCAACTTGGCATCATTAGAAATGCAAAGAAGGTGAGAGTTACAGTGAGTGACTTTCGAACGAAAATCACTGAAATCGGGTCCCACGACTTTTGCTGCATGCTGTACAATAGTAGGCAGTAGCATGACAGGAAACGAAGACATTCAGCCAACGCCAAACAACAACACATGAAGTGAAAAAATTAATCAAATGCTGCCAAGCACCAGTGAGTGAGAGAGAGAGAGAGAGAGACATACAAACACCCCTGTACTGGAATGAACCAATACACCAGCGACCAGCGGGCAATACACCAGCAAAAACCCCCAAACCTCCAAGATTAATACCGCCAAGAAGGTTTGAATGCCTCTGGACTTCGCAACATCAGTGCCCCAAGGTGGAAACTGACCAAAGAAGATTTGGCCCGCCAAGACATCAATCCAGCCTTCCTGCTATAAATACCTGTCCACCTTTTAATTTCACTCATTCTTTCAGTAGATGACCACCTGCATGTGCGTCAAGACATAAGAGTAAAATAAAAACAAAAACGGAATATCTTTCCATGTCCTTTGGAAATTTATTGTACCATCTACCTGGAGATGAGAAGTATGTAAGAAGAGCAGAGAAGACTCTCTACAAGCTATATGCCATTGGAACAGTAAATATTTTTATATTTTTTTTTTATGAAACACCAGTGACCCACTGAATGGTGTACCAGCCCAGGGTTTAGGGATCACTAAAATAGTTTGTGAAAGTCTCAAACTATTGCCAACTGGAATTTGGATTCCTTGGTTTCTTTGATATTTCATGCATATTTTAACTTGCCTTTTATAAGAGGTGGTTTGTCATCATTCAGAAAGCCCAAGAAAACTGACAGAATTGAACTGTTTTGAGCAGTCATGTGTGTCTTGGTCCCTTTCCATAAAATCTTTTCAAAATTATTGTTTTTTAGATAGAAGCACATTGTGCCCTCATTCAGCCAAACCAATTGCTTCAGTATCTTTCATTTTTTTGTGAAGAGTATAGTGAAACCGAGGTCTAGCAGGGTGAGGTTGGGACTTCTGGTAACAAAGGACTTCGTATCTATGATATTGCTCATTTGTGATTATTAATGAAAGCCCAGTTTTAATTGCCAGGTTTGCAGTGAGCTCTTGTACTGTACTGTAATTTTTAACTTTTTTCCAGAAATCCCTCTTAGTTTATTTTACCAAGGACATTGTTGTGTAAGAGTATTGTTAGTGGGAAATTAACAAGAAATTGAATTGTATTTTTACACTACAATTTTTTCTTACTTCAGAAGTTTCCAAACCTCAGTACTCAGACGAAAATAATGTTGCAATATCTGTTGCATGTTAATGTAGATTTTGTGATTGATGTCTTAATCCAGAAAATTCAGTCAAGAAGTTGGCTTATTATATATCACTAGAAAACTGTAAAACTAAATTATAAAAATGCCTTTCATGCGGTATTCATTGATGCAGCACTTTTGTTTCAGGTACAACTTGTGCATATTGCTTGAATGCTCAGGAATGGCCGTTAAAAGAATTTTTCTTTTACAGGTAATGGAGGAAGTAGCTCTTGATGAACATGTACCAAAACCTGAAGAGGAATTAGAAGTTCGCCTTGCAAGGCTACGAGGGAATGACATGAGCTCCTTGCAGGCTCATGGTGCCATGGCTCTACCACCGCATACTTGTCAGTCACACAGTGGAGGTGATGCTGCTCTTGGTGAAGACTTGGGGATTATATCTTTGGATGAGGTAAGGTCAAATAGTTTTGTTAAAAATAAAAATTATACATCCAAAGCCCGTTAATAATGGACATTTCTGGATATGATAAAAAAAATGCTATATTGATGTAAAGCAACAATTTCGTACCCTTACTCCCCCTACCTTGTTAATATTGCATAACCATCTGCATTAAATATGCCCATAAACAAGAAACAAAATGCTATAGTCTGCTTATAAACATCACAGAATACGCTGTGCAGTATATACATGAAATAAAAGCCAGCTGTGCCGTACATATGCTAAATAAAAACCAGCTGTGCAGCACATACATAAAATAAAAACCAACATGCAGTACATACACGAAATAAAAACCAGCTGTGCAGTACGTACACAAAATAAAAACCAGCTGTGCAGTATGTACACAAAATAAAAACCAGCTGTGCAGTACGTACACAAAATAAAAACCAGCTGTGCAGTATGTACACAAAATTAAAACCAGCTGTGCAGTGTACTGCATTTAAAATTTATAAAAAAATTAACAGACATTCTCTCTCTCTCTCTCTCTCTCTCTTTCTCTCTCTCTTTGGCGTCAGTGACCGTGGTAGTTGTGACGCCAGATAACCCACAATTAATCAATCTCTCTCTCTCTCTCTCTCTCTCTCTCTCTCTCTCTCTCTCTCTCTCTCTCTCTCTCTCTCTCTCTCTCTCTCTCTCACCTGTGGCATGCTGAAATTGCTGATGTTGCTCACAAGGACCGAACTTAAAATATATATTGTATACAGTATATGTATATATGTATGTATGTATGTACAGTAAACCCCCCTTATTCACGGTCTCACGATTCGAGGACTCACGTAATCACGGATTTCTCTTTGGAATGTATCTACCCATTATTCACGGAAAATTTTCCCATTTGCAGTATTTTTCACTGAGAAATATTCACTTAATACTGTATTTTCATCTCATTTTCATGACGAAATGCACTTTTTGTGATAAAACTATTAAAATACTCAGGTAATGCTCGAGTTACGATAATTCACCTTACGATAGTTCAGTTTTGCAATGGGGTAAGCACTTAATACCGATACAACAATATTATTTATAAAATATTTTTTAATTTTGCACCCAATGTGATCAGGCAGTGAGAGAGACCAAATGACAATAGACAACTTGTTAGTAACGTTATACTCTTGCGTAAATGCGTACAGCCCTAAACAACCAACCAAGAAACTGTTGTTTTGCTTATAACCGAATCGGATAACAACAGCCATTTACCTGTATTTCAACCATGGTACATTAATAAACAATTACCGAAGGCTATGGCGCAAATAACGTTAAATAGAATAGGATATGTATTTTTACATTATACCCTTATTCAGTATGGATAAAAGATCGTCAAGGAAATATACTGCTAAATTTAAGCTGCAAGTTGTAGCTGAAGCCGAGAAAACAATGTTCAAGTTGCTAATGACTATACTGTAAATATTCGTGCATTGGCAACATGGATGAAACTTGATCGTAATTAAAATTGGAGAGAAAGTATTTTAATCAAAACTACTGGGTATGAAAGAACACAGTACTGCTATTTTTATGCTGATAAACGATAAATACATAAAGCTCATATTATGATGAAATCAAGTGAAAATAGCGAACAGAATCTTGAATTTTTTTTACACAAAACAAACGCCCCCAAACGGCCATCGTGATCTATTAACCCTTTAACGCCGACTGGACGTATTTTACATCGACAAAAGTTGTCTGTCGGGTGCTGCGAAAAATTTTAAATCGCGCCTTGAGGGATGCTGGGAGTTCACGGATCACACTGTTGTTTTGTTTACAAGCGTGACCCAGCTGCGCATGCGTGAATTTCTTTCTTATCCCAAAAGAAAGCATCAGCTAACTCTGCTGAAAATCTTGGAAATTCGTTAGTCACTTTGTCGTAGTTTTTGCACCATTTTTTATTAGCCTTTACATAAAGTTTTATATATGAAAATGTGCACAATTTCACGTAGAATGCAACAAAAACTAATTCGTTGTAGCTTTTATCAATTTTGACATATTTTCATATAAATCACGATAAGTGTCAAAATTTCAACCTTCAGTCAACTTTGACTCGACCGAAATGGTCGAAAAATGCAATTGTAAGCTAAAACTCTTACATTCTAGTAATATTTAATCATTTACCTTCATTTTGCAACAAACGAGAAGTCTCTAGCACAATATTTCGATTTATGGTGAATTTTTGAAAAAAAAGTTTTTCCTTACGTCCGTGCTAACTCTGCTGAAAATCTTGTAAGAGCCTGACGCCGTCTTTTCCAAACACGTGTGTGTTTGTGTGTTCGTCGTCCATCGGAGTGGACAAGACGACAAGAGCATCTCGTTTTCTTTCTCTAAAGGAACGCGATTTCAACCATACAATATTTCCGTCTGTTTCTCCCTAACCATTGTTGTCTTGATGTATGTACAATCACCACTACTTGCATTGCCATGCAAGCATTCTAATCATGTACGCATAATGTTCCAACAAATCTTCTGTATCAAACTGTGTGTATGTTTCTGTTTGTGAAGACGCCAAACGTCTCGCCACTCCGATGGACGACGAACACACGAACACACACGTGTTTGGAAGAGACGGCGTCAGGCTCTTACAATCTCAGAAATTCTTTAGTCACTTTGTCATAATCTTTGCACAGTTTTATATTAGCCGTTACATAAAGTTTTATATATGAAAATGTGTGCAATTTCATGTAGAATACAACTAAAAATAACTCATGGTTGTAGCTTTTATCAATTTTGACATATTTTCATATAAATCACGATAAGTGCCAAAATTTCAACCTTCGGTCAACTTTGACTCGACCGAAATGGTCGAATAATGCAATTGTAAGCTAAAACTCTTACATTCTAGTAATATTCAATCATTTACCTTCATTTTGCAACCGATTTATTGTGAATTTTTGAAAAAAACTTTTTCCTTACGTCCGTGCGTGCTAACTCTGCTGAAAATCTCAGAAATTCTTTAGTCACATTGTCGTAATTTTTGCAACGTTTTATATTAGCCGTTACATAACGTTTTATATATGAAAATGTGTGCAATTTCATGTAGAATACAACAGAAAATAACTCATGGTTGTAGCTTTTATCAGTTTTTAAATATTTCATATAAATCACGATAAGTACCGAAATTTCAACCTTCGGTCAACTTTGACTCGACCAAAATGGTCGAAAAATGCAATTGTATGCTAAAACTCTTACATTCTAGTAATATTTAATCATTTACCTTCATTTTGCAACAAACAGGAAGTCTCTAGCACAATATTTCGATTTATGGTGAATTTTTTTAAAAAACTTTTTTACGTCCGCGCGTTACGAATTGATGGATCATATTTGATGATATTTTTTCTGTGTTGCTTTGATCGTTTTAAAATTTGTTATATACCAAAATCATCGCTATTTAGTGGACAATACAATGAAAAAAAAATAGCTCCTTACCTTTAACCGATTTGCTCACAGCGCGATTTGTATACAATTATATATGAAATTTTTTTTTCGCTCTGTCATATATTCCAATATATATATATATGATAATGATATTTTTTTTTCATTTCTGATGGTTGCGTACTAAACTTCAGGCAGTGAGAAAAAAAGGAGCCAAAAATGAACTCTTAATATTAAAAACTAAGCGTGTTGTGATTTTTTAAAAAAAACTTTCTTTCCGCTTCGGTGCTAATTCTCAAACCGCGCCAGCATTCGGCAGACACTTTTGTAAATAGAGGCTCGGCATTTAAGGATTAATGAGAATAATAGATCAATTAATTTCACAACATGATGTATTTTAGTTATATTTCAGCTTAAAAACACTTCATATAATGAAAAATAACCTTGCCCCCTGTAAACAAAGTATGTAGACTCTAGAGATTCATTTACTCTAACTAGAAGCAAGAAAAGCGCTCTGAACTGAGTTAAATGCGGCAAAATAAACACCACGTAAACATTTCCAAACCAAAACATTGATCACTATGATCGCAATATATAAAAGAAAAGCAACATATACAATATTACTGGATACAGTGAATTAAGACATAACATTTTAAAAGATCCATTGAAAAGATGCATATTCGCTATGTTGATGTTTGTATAATACGATATGTGAATACAGTATAGAGTAGAGTATAATGTAGGCTATGGTACCATGCCTGTATACAATATACCATAGTGTAGGCTAAGCTAATTCTTGTTTGTTATTCAATATCTCTTTGCATTGAATTATCATAAGTCACTTTGCATGAACCTCCAGAATTAGCTGATAATTATTACTATACCATGTATGTAAAGAGTATATTTTATAGTGTAGGCTAGGCCAGGGTTGTTCAAACTACGGGTCGCGACCCATTACTGGGTCTCCAAGTCCTCCAAGCTGGGTCGCAGGCTTACAAAAATAAATACATAAATAAAATAAAAATCATTATGTACATGGCTATAAGATAAATTTGAATGCATACATGGATCCACCTAGTCCTAACGAATATCCGAGTCTAATCGTAATGATCAGAATTTCTATTTTCGTGAGAGAGAGAGAGAGAGAGAGAGAGAGAGAGAGAGAGA
Source organism: Macrobrachium rosenbergii (assembly GCF_040412425.1). Lineage (NCBI taxonomy): Eukaryota > Metazoa > Arthropoda > Malacostraca > Decapoda > Palaemonidae > Macrobrachium > Macrobrachium rosenbergii. Next base: position 49,722,854 of record NC_089781.1, on the reverse strand, counting down.
GAGAGAGAGAGAGGTGCAGGGTAACACGGTGGCGGTGTGGGTGGCGAACGTGAATGAAACATGTAAACTGTTAGTCTGCGACGTGTACTTCCAGATTTGAAACAGAACATGATTAATTACAATCAAGTTTTAGGAGTGTGCAAAAGTCTCCTTTAGTTATACAACAGTTCGTGCAACCACACTTGTATCAAATGGATCGATTTGTTATTAGAAAGGGTGTCATTGCTACTCAGGCACCAAGGCCTTCTTGTTCAGGAGAGAAAGACAAACAGACGAACTCAATGACAGAGAAGCCTGCTATATCTCGTACTGGTATGGGCGAGGCATCATCGCCGCCTGTGCCCTGGTCTGAGCCTTCTGCTAAGAAGAAGAAATTATGGCTAAGGCAATATAGTGAAGAAGTCTTGAAGTATGGATTTAATAAGTATGATAAGGATAAACAAGAATCTCTGCCACAGTGTGTTATTTGCACTGAAGTTCTGTAAATGAAAGTAGAAGCCTTCAAAATTAAAGAGGCACCTTGAATCGAAACATGCTGAACTAGTTGGAAAATCAGTAGATTTTTTCAAAGAATAAAAGAACAATTGAATTTATCAGTGAAATTCCTTAGGAAATCAACCACTCACAATGATAAATTGCAACTGGCTTCTTATCTAGTTGCTTATCGAATAGCAAAAGAGAAAGTGTCATATATTTATGGCGAAAAACTTATCCATCCAGCTACATTAGATAAAGTAACTACAGTGCTTGATGAGAAATCAGCAAAGAAGATTAAATGTGTCTTTGTCAGTGACACAACAGTATCTCGGAGGATTAGGGATATAACAGAAGATTTGGAATTTCAGTTGGTTTCACGCCTCCAGTCTGTTGAAGAATATGCTATCCAGTTGGATGAAAGTACTGATATAGCTAATTGTGCAACACTCCTGGTTTATGTGAGACATCCATGGGAAAATGACTTCTTGGAGGACATATTGTGCTGCTTGACCTTACTTACACACACAACAGGGTCAGAGATCTTCAGAGTTTTGAATGACGGTGTAACTGGAAAATATAAATTGAGCTGGGCAAACTGCAAGGGCGTCACTACAAATGGAGTGGCAAATATGAGAGGAAAAAATAATGGTGTTGTGAGAGAGATATCAGAGGCTGCAGGTAATTATGTAACTTGGAATCATTGTTTCATTCATCATGAAGCTTTGGCTGCAAAAGGAATCCCTGCCAGCTTGAAAAATGTTCTAAATGAAGCTGTAAAATTCGTCAATCTTATCAAAGGAAGTTCATTGAATACCCGTTTGTTAGAACAACTTTGCTGTGAAATGGGAGCTGATCAGTCATACCTGTTGTACCATACTGAAGTTAGGTGGCTATCCCGAGGAACAGTTCTAACCAGGATATATGAATTAAGGATGGAGATACATATATATTCCTTCTTGAAAAGAATTCTCCAATGGCAGAGCTATTTTTTCAGGGATGAATGGCTTGCACAACTATCATATTTAGGGGACATTTTCTCAAAGCTCAATGAACTTAATCTAAAACTACAAGGAAAAGAGAATGATATATTCAAACACACTGAGGAAGTACAGGCATTTAAGAAATCACTAAAGATTTGGCAAGCAAGGGGCAAAACAGACCAACATGTTTACTACATGCTCCCCACACTTTTACAACATATTGAGGAAAACCATTTAAATCAAGAATGTATGCAGAAAAAAAAAAAATATAGACCTACACATTCAGCCTCTGTCAGCCAGCTTTGAGCAGTATTTTCCAGAAGAAAAAAAGTAGCCATTTAAAAGAAAAATACTGGGTAAAAGATCCGTTTGTATTTGGGAACCCAGATTCAGATGTGGAATTAAACTTAACACCTAGTAAGGAAGAAGAGTTAGTCCGGCTAACTAGTAATAACTCATTAAGAATGAGGCACAAGACATCAACATTGTCTTCTGTTTGGCTAAGCCTTTCCAAGGACTATCCCAACATGAGTAAAGAAAGTGTCATTCTCTTGCTACCTTTTACAACCACGTATATGTGTGAGGCTGGTTTCTCAGTCTTAACCAAGTTAAAGTCAAAGGAGAGAAATCGCCTTGATGCCACAATCGATAGGCGTGTCGCCCTATATTTTTCTGTATGGGTCGTGGGAATGATGTCATAGTAAAAACTGGGTCACAGCTGAAAAAGTTTGAAGAACCCTGGGCTAGGCTACCATATATGTATACATGGTACCGAATACCCTAGTGTAGGCTAGGCTATGTTTGAGATACGTTTTGGTACTTCTTAGGTTTTTTCCAACACTTTTTTTTTTTTTTTTTTTTTTGTAACCTAACCCCATCGTAAGTAGGATAATACCTGTACAGTATAAGCATTTTTAGTTTGTTTTGTGTGTGTGTGAATTATCAAAATAGGCAGTTCTACCTGTAAGTGTTTTTAGAAGGGTTATAAGTATTCGCTGGTTTTAGCTATTTGCGGGGGGGGTTGTGTTACGCATCCCCTGCAAATACAGGGGGTTAACTGTATATGCAGAAGTGCTCCGAGATAACAGACCATGGTATATCGTACTTACGGATATATTGGTGCAAAATGGAAATATTGACGAGGGTTTTTGCCTCCTGATTGAGTCCCGAACTTTTTTCAAACCAAGCTCTCTTAGTGGGTACTGTACACCACTCACTTGCCAGTATCCCTTGCATTGTTGTTACTGTTTCTTTATTAATTTACATTGCTTTCTTCTCTTAAAATTATGCTAAAGCTTTTATTGTCCATCAGTTTATATCAATAAACAGCTGTTTGCCAATGTTAGTTACGTAACTAACACACGTTTACTAAGAGTTCAATGTAATTCCATGAATACTGTAAAAATCAATTACATTTTTCTTCATCCATCACGCAATGGAGAAGGTGGTGTGAAGAAACTATGCCACTAACTTCAAGCTGCAGGCATTATAGCTGTGGCTAAAGAAACAGATAATGAGCAGGCTCCAAAATGATTTGGGGCAAAAGCAATGCTGAAAATGACCAAGTCACATTTGTACTTCATTTAATTTCTGTGTTTACAAATAAAGTAGTTGCAATTTTTAACTCAGATTTGATCATTTATGAAAGAAATGTCTCTCAGAATTAAGTGTCATTGGGCAACTGAAGACAGTGATGATGTCGGTAAAATGCAGTCAGCTGATGATTTTAAGATTGTAAACAAAACCAGACTGCAAATGGCACTTGATCACTCTCTTCGTATTTTGTAATACAATAATATAACAATAATACATGCAATATGATTAGTTACAGAAAAAGGGATTTTGACAAAAAAAAATTTCTGAGGTCCCGTGTCACCCGGTGAAATTCCATTACAGCACGAATTTCTAGGTATAAAATGCTAGATATACCAGAGAGGAAAAGGTACCCCAGTGTCTTCACCGGTATAGGTAAGGGTGAGTGAAATACCACTACCACGGAAACCTACCAAAGATCTCTCCTTATCAAAACCCCGGAACAGAGCGGTGAGCCGTTACAGCCCCCACACTCAACACCCGCCAGACACCAGCGCCACCTACCTCATTCCATGCTAGCACTAACCCCAGACTTGGCATGTGCAAAAGAAAAGGGGTGGGGGAGCCATAGGTGAGTCAGGGAGGGTCACCGGGTGACACGGGACCTTCCTCAGAAATAGATTTTTCCTTTGTCAAAATCCCTTTTCTGAGTTCAGTCCCGTGTCAGCCGGTGAAATAGTGACAGAGAATCATGCCAAGGCTGCAAACTACGAGGAAACTGGGTAATCTGAAGAAAAAACATAAATCACAAAAGCAGTTTAATGAGGGAATCTCTTACATGTGAGAAAAACACTAAACCTAGGGTACATCAAAGACTTAAGACTAGAAAGACAAGGGGAGGTCCCCGGCATGACAGGGAAGGGATCCCCAAAAGCACTTAACGCCGTAAAAGAACAAAATTACACGAAATTGGATAGGTACAATGGCGTATACAACGCAAATGGTATATACAGTCTTAAAACTACACACGCAAACTTAAGTTAAACACATAAGAGATCAACCAAACCGTAATTAAAACATACAGTGTATATACAGATACCTGGGGTACATGGTGCAAATAAAAACCGCCCAGTACCCCACAAGAAAACATTATGGTAACATGTCAGATTACAGTTTCCACTCAACAAAGACAAAATACATCAATATGAGGAGCAAGGCAGTGAGGCATAATCAACCAAGAGGACAAGCAGAGAAGCAAATGAGGCAGGCGGGGGGGGGAAAGGAGGAAAAGGATATGATTGGTTAAGGTGGGGAGATGACACTTCCCACAGCTATGGTAGAAAATTTCAGGGCTTCGAGCGTTTTTAGATAGTGGCGTTTAAACACTAGGGGTGATTTCCAACCCGTATATTTAGTCAACTCTGAGAAATCCATATTATGAAAGTAATTAATGGAAGTAGCAACTGCTCGAATATCATGAACCTTAGGAACTGAATCTGGGTTGGCTTGTTTAATAAAATATAGAATTTGTTGTCTTATACCATTCAGTGATAGTGTACCACCTTTCTCCCTGATAAAAAGAGGACCCGACTTACTCTGTGGAGTTCTTAAAAGGTAAGATTTAAGTGTATGAACTGGACATAAAGACTGGTCTTGTGGAAGGGGCACCACCTTCCAAGGAGACCACCTGTCTTGTGGGTCTTCGTTTTTGGCTAAGAATTTAGGATCAGGGGAAAGGAGGACCTCTCCGGAAGGGAGGAAGTTCACAAAATGATCACCCCTAGTATAGTGAGAGCTGACAGCTCTGAGATTCTAGCACCTGAGGCCAAGCTAATCAGAAATAAGGTTTTTCTTAACAGATCCTGATAAGAGCATTGAAAGTTATCTATCTCTGATGCTAACTTAAGGACGTCATTGAGAAACCACGTAACGGAATGTGGGCGTGTTACGGGCCTCAGACGAGCGCATGCTCTGGGAATGGATGAAAAATAGGAGTCTGTAAGGTCGATTTTAAAGCCGTACAGGAATACTTTCTTTAGGGCTGACTTGGTTGTGGTAATAGTGGCTGGAGCAAGGCCTTTTTCAAACAATGATCTAAAGAAAGAGACTCCTAAATTAGTCGTCATAACCTTGGCTTCAGATGCTTTTAGGAAGGAGGCTAATTTTTTGACTGCTGAGTCATACTGTCTAAGAGTAGAATCTCTTTTATCTGACTCAAGAAATAGAGTGTTGACAGGGTCAATGTTTGCTCCTTTTGGGCTGCAGTGAATTTTATAAAGTCCATAAAGCTAGGGCATTCTGAATTCTTGAGGAAGCTGACACAGTCTTGGTTTGTACTGTCTGGGTCAGTATGGGCTTGGGAATCCAAGACTCCGCAGTCCCAGTTCCTGAAGAAGAGGGAACCAATTGCTCTTTGGCCAGTAGGGGCTACTAGGGCCAGTTGACCTTTGAATGTCCTGAGTTTGTGCAATACTTTCAACAGTAAATTTATTGGAGGGAACAGGTAAATTTTCTCCCATTTGTTCCAATCTATTGTCATTGCATCCGTGGCGCATGCCTGAGGGTCCAGGTTGGGGCCACATAACAGGGAGCTTGAAGTTGCTTTCTGTCGCGAACAGATCCACTTGGAGACCCGGAACCTGGCGGCAAATCCATTCGAAAGATTCCGTGTCCAGGGACCACTCCGTCTCCAACGGAGTCATCCTGGACAGGGAGTCCGCCACCACGTTCCGTACCCCCGCAAGGTGGGTGGCTGACAGGTGCCAGCCGTGCTTGTTCGCCAGGGAGAAGATGGCAACCATTACTTGGTTTACTCGACCTGATTTGGAGCCGCCCGTTGATGCAATGAACTACCACTGCGCTGTCCAATACCAACCTGATATGAATCCGGTTGGGGGGGCGGATTTTCTTTAAAGTCAGAAAGACTGCCATAGCTTCCAGGGTGTTTATATGGAACTGTTGAAACATTGTGGACCAAGTTCCCTGTACTTTTGTTTTGGTGAATATCCCCCAGCCGCTTAGGGAAGCGTCTGTATGGACAACTAATGCCGGAGGGGGAAACTGAAGCGGAACTGACTTGAGAGGCCCTTGACAGAGGTCCAAGGCCGCAGTCTTGTTTTCAATATTCGAGGGATGGAGGAGACCCTGTCTCTGAGCTTGACATTGGCTCGACTCCTCCATATTCTGTTTATGTCTTTGAGTTTCGCTTTTAAGAGCAGGTCTGTCACTGAGGCAAACTGAAGGGACCCAAGGACCCTTTTCTTGTGATCGGCGGGATGCCGATTGATTTTTGAGAAACTTTCTGGTGAGAGATGCTATCTCCTTTCTCTTGGGAGGTGGGAGGGATAACGTGTGAGCAGACAAATCCCACTGCAGGCCCAGTTCAGTTGAAAACCTAACGATTCTAGGAAGTTGATGACTATGGTCGTAGCCTTCTGACACTCCAGAACTGCTGGTGCCCAAATTATCCAATCGTCCAGGTATGCTGCTAGGGATATCCCTCGGGACCGGAGTTGTTGAACTACCGTGTCCGCCAGCTTGGTGAATACCCTGGGCGCAATGTTTAGGCCGAAGGGCATGACCTTGAAGGAGTAGGCTTGATTCCCGAGTCTGAAACCGAGGAACTGAGAGAAGTTCGCAATCGGGACGTGATAGTAAGCGTCTGAAAGATCGATGGAGGTGGTGACGGCTCCACGCGGAAGTAGAGTCCATTACCTGGGCTATTGTAAGCATGCGAAATTTGTCGCATTTTATGTAGAGATTTAGACGCGACAGATCCAGGATCACTCTTTGCTGATCTGAGTCTTTTTGGGAACTGTGAATAACCTGCCTTGAAATTTTAGGTGCCCTACTTTCTTTATTGCTCGTTTGTTGAGCAATTCTGCCACATAATCCTGTAGGATTGATGAGGGTGGTTGGTAAAACTTGTTCGGAGGAGGAGGGTTCCTTGATCCAACTCCAACCCAGGCCTTTGGACACTATACTGTGTGCCCAAGGGCTGAAGGTCCATTGGTCCCTGAACCAATAGAGGCGACTGCCTACCTGTGTTTTCTCAGTGGGAGGGAGTGGGTTTGTTCCCTCTACCACGTCCAGGTTTTCCCTTTGGGGTGGTGTTCGCCTTCCTCTGTGAAAGGACCTGCCTTCTTCCCCTTGCGATTCTGTTAAGGCCGTGAAAGTAAACCCAGCCCTCGTAGGTGGGATTGTAAGCTGGTGAAGTAACATACGAGGGCGCAGCAAGGGAATGAGCTGGTTGGACCAGCACATATTGTTGGGGGAGAGCTTTTGAGGTGGAGGACTGTGTCGCTGCCGAGACTGGGACGGCTTGAACTACCGTCTGCTGGTGGGGCCTTTTATGTCTCCTAAAACGCTTGCCTCCCTTCGTCTGGGGACCGCCAGATTCAGGGGTCTTGCGTTTATAGGTGGGGATGCCCCAACGAGAGCGCAGACTCTGGTTGGCCCTTGTAGCCTCTGACATAACGTTCGTAACCTCTTCTTCTGGGAAGAGGTTAGGTCCCCAGATCGAGCTCTTTATGAGCCTGTTAGGCTCGTGACAGATAGAAGCGTTTGCAAAGACGAACTTCCTACATTCCAGTCTGGCCATGATGAATTCAAACAGGTCAGACTGAAAGCCAGCTAACAGGGATTTAGCTAAGACCTGGAAAAAGGGTTCGTCTGCGCAGGAGACGGCAGTGGCTTCTGTGAGGCAGACGGAGTTCAAGGACCGGGCTAGCTTAGTCCGGGCATCGAACTCTGCCTTTAGCAAAGATTCCGGCAGCTTGGGGAGTTCTTCGCTAAACTGTGAGGAAGCACAGAGGGGGTCTAATTTCCCGACCGTGAAGGTGGACGGAGCCTCCATCCAGAACTCGTCACTTGCCGGGAAAACCAGGGAGGTGGGGTCTGTTTCCCTTAGCTGTGGTAACGGATTACCATCAAAGCACGCTCGGGCCGTAGCCAGGGCGACCTTGTTTAAGCAGGGAGTCGGTAAGTTGTCTCCCAGGGCAAACATAGTGAAGTTGCCCTTGAAGGGAGTCAACTTTGTGTTGTCTGCCTGCCACTCCGTCAGAGTGCGCAGGAGAGACGACTGAGCTTGGTCCCTGGGGATGATGACAGTCTCCCTGGGGACCTTATCCGAACGTATCCAAGCTTCCTCAGTCAATCTTACGAAACCTGGATATGGGGGCAAAAGATCGGCGGGGAAGAACTCCAACTCCTCCAACCGTCTCGTACCAAGACCTTCAATGGTTAGTTTGCCATCATGTTGGATGGCCCGGAGAGCGAAACGCCAAGGGTTGCCAGGATCGAAAGGCGGGAGTTCCGCCGTATCAGGAATGACATACTGCGGTTCAGCTGGGGGTGGGTTCTTCATTCCCGCCAGCATGTTGTCATAAGCGGCAAACTTCTCCGAGATCTTACTGTCATATGTGGCAAACTTTTCGGACATCTGATTAAATTTGTCATTAAAGTCCTCGGAGAACCTTTGGAACATCTCTTTCGCAAAGGTTTCCGCGTCAAAGGCAGGTTGGCGAGGAGGGCTTGATCTTGATGCCCTCTTACTCGCGCCTTTGCCGGAGGAACTAGACTTGCTCCCGGAGGCTACAGGTGCTGAGACCTTAGCCTTCGACGGGGGGAAAGGTGATGCTTTCTTGGAGGACGAGGACTTATAGCCCTTCGCCTTCCATGAAGTCTTCAACTTCAACTTGGGGATAGCTGATGGAGCCCTATCACCCAAGGAGGAAGACTTCCCAAAACCTGAAAAAGAGGACAATGAAGAAGCTGGGGAATCGAAAAGGGCGCCCGCCCCCACTACCTCACTTACCTCGCTACTTACCCCCAGGTCCTGTTCAACAGCCATCGGTTCAAGGTCTAAGTTCAAGGCGGCGACGTCCTCTGAGACTTCTGAATAAAGAATATCCACTTGGGGTGGCTGGGTCGCATCCCGGATCTGCTGGATGATGGGGGTAGCAAGATCTTCTGGCACTGCGGCCGCCACTGCGTGCGCCGGGTAGAGCAGGTCCTCAACTCGCGTCGAGGACGTAGGGCTTCCCCGACGGGACATTCCTTCCAAACCCAGCCACCCAGGCCCGGAGAGATTCCAAGGCCGACTTCTTAGAGGACTCGTCCGCCTGAAAGAAAGCCAAGAATTAGCTAAAGGTGAAAAAACAGTCCGGAAACCACATAAACAAAATTCAAAATGAGGAGCACAAAACGGAGGAAGAATGTCACTTACCGACTCATCCTGGATGGTTGCGCACAAGGCGAAACAAACCTCACAACCGTCGGGGTGCCAGACTACCAGGTCGTCAAGTCGGACCGCGCAACCAGCGTGGGTCCGGCACACTACGTGACCGTAAGGCTGTTGCAGTGACGCAGTACACCCCGGCTCCTCACAGCGAACAGTCTGTAAGTGGAAAACGAACATGAACCTACCACTCTAAGCGATTTAAGGCTGGAAAGGCCGGGAATTTCAACTGCAGCCGGAATACTCCGGTGGAGAAGAAATACCTTTTAATAAACTAGGCCAATAAGCTCTAAAATACACCGAGTGGCAAGTAAGACTACCAGACCCCGGAACACTCCGGGGAATGGAAGGAGTGAGACAACAGGGACTCGCCGCCGGGATTGCCTGTAATTATAACGGCGGAACCCCCGGGCGTAGAACCGGACTCATGTAAAAACTAAGGAGAGTACTCCGAAGATAACAAACTTATCTAAATATCAGTCAAAAATAATAACAATAACAAGTGACGGTAAATACTCCGGAGACCGGAGGGATCCGCTCCCCTTATAAAATGTGAATCCTTCCTCACTTACTTCCCCGCCGGAGAAACAAGACGGGCAAAATGCTCGTATATACATAACATAAGCCGGAGCAATTATATTTTACCCTATCTACGTAACCCGACGGGGAGACGAGAGGTGTGGGATAGTGTCTCGAACACGTTCGAGCAAACGAACCACCAACCCCAACACAGCGATGCTAGAGACTGTATGGGAGGGAGCGAATCCCTCTACCAAAAGGAGGAGTCCCTGAACTCGGAGAAAACGCCATCTAGCATCACCCGCGCGAGTAGAGCAAGGCTGGAGGGGGTGGATTAGGGGAGAGGGGTAGGCTACCAGGAAGGGAACAGGAGACAGGGAAAAAACATATGACCCGCTCAACTGCACCCATACCTCCAAGAATAATGAAACTTGGGAGGGTAGCCTACCACTGGAAGCTACGCAGCCCGATGCCCAACTCCTACCTAGGCAAAGCCTAATAGGGACCTAACCTAGTATAGGCTAGGAAAAAGGGAGGAGTGCGGAGGGGAAGAGGAAGCAACAGGGAGAGAAATTTTGTGCCGAGAACCAACCGGGATCGAGAAGGGGGGCCAAGGAGGCGACTAGCCTAGAGGAAACACATCCAAAGAACTCTATTCCCCCAAATGAAGGAAGAGAACTAAGGGGCTCACTCTGCCCACCAAAAAACGACCCCGGAGGAAACAGCAACCAAAACTCCCTCAACCTGATGATCCCCACACCCAGGGCAAGGGGATGGGAGCAAAACCAGCCTAACTCCACAAAATAGCCATCACGCATGAAAAATGGAACCAAAATGTGCTCAATAGAGTGCGTAGCCTACCTCGGGGAAGCGGTTAGATCTGAGGCTGCCGCCACCACAAGGAGGTAAACAACAAAATAAATAAAATAAAATAAAATAAAAAGAGAGCACCATCTCCGAGAATAAAATAATTAGCCTACTTGAGACCAAAAATAAAAAGGAACCCAACCGGGGGGTACCTGGACGGGGCATCACCCTAACAAAGGCCGGTAGGCCAATGAAACGTAATTTCGTAAAACAAAAAAGGGGGGGAGCTCCCGCAGGGAACCACCAGGAAGGGAACCAAGGGGTAAAAATCTATCTGTAACGACGAGGAGACAACTCCAACAGAAAAGAACTGAAGGAGTCGCCTCGCGGTCGACATGGCTGGCGGGGGACGCCGTGGCGTCATAAAAAGATCTCAATATTTATGAAAATACGAGACCAAAACAGCCAAAAAATAGAACAAAACCCCACAAGAAGATGGTACTTAACTTGGAGATGGTAAAGCTGCTCGATGCCATCGTTGATGAAAGATAATCCAAAAAAGGAAAGACGAGCACACAAAAGAAATGAACGCAATCACGTGCTAGAAAATGGAATGAGGTAGGTGGCGCTGGTGTCGCCGTCCTGGCGGGTGTTGAGTGTGGGGGCTGTAACGGCTCACCGCTCTGTTCCGGGGGTTTTGATAAGGAGAGATCTTTCGAGTAGGTTTCCGTGGTAGTGGTATTTCACTCACCCTTACTTATACCGACGCCTTCCTAGAAGACGCTCGACTGGGGGTAGTAACCCCAGCTTTCCTGAAAGCTCTTTTTCTCTGGTATATCTAGCATTTTATACCTAGAAATTCGTGCTGTAATGGAATTTCACCGGCTGACACGGGACTGAACTCAGAAACAACTGTTTTATTAAAATTATAATTATTCTCAGTACACCTATTATTTGACCTTTGGAAAGTGATGGTGTAACAACCTAACTGGGGCTATAGTCTCTCTCTCTCTCTCTCTCTCTCTCTCTCTCTCTCTCTCTCTCTCTCTCTCTCTCTCTCTCTCTCTCTCTCTAACCGCTATACTTACGATGATGCACCATCCTCCACTAAAAAAATTCTGGATGAAGGATTGTCAACCTGTGCCGACATGAACAACCGAATTGAGAAACAGCTGATTGTGACGCTATTTACCATAACTATCAAGTAGACAAGTTGTTAAAACTTGCCGATTCTCAATAGTGGTTTCCATAAGTATATTTTACATACATTTTATTCATCCTTCATAAATTAAAGCTGCAGATTATAGCCGAGGCTGAATAAAACGAATAAATGGCAGGCTATAAAATGTTTGGAATCGGCGAAAGTGATGTCCGGAACTGGCGAAATCACGCTTTTACTGCGTTACAATAAAGTAATGCACACATTTTAAACCCAACTTTGTTCATTCACAAGAAAAAGTCTCTCCAAATTGTGTTTCTTCTAGCGACTAATGGCAATAAAGCTGTCAGTAGTACCAAGACCACCAGTGGTCTTGGTAGTTTTCAATCGGCCAAGATTTTGAGAATGTAAACAATACAGTAACAATATGATAATAATATATGCAAAATACTGTAATTGATGCAGCAAGCAAAACAACCTTTATTAAATCATCATTATTATAAATAGTTGTACTGTTTAAATTTTGCAAATTATTACTTTTCTCCAGGAAGTATTTAGGTTTTTATAGCATTTTGGTTTCTAGAATTACAGATAAGAGGTTATAAGCCTTATAGATATTTTGCTGTGGTTACGATAATATATATATGTAATATATATATGTATGTATTATATATATACAGTAAACCCCCGTATTCGCTGGGGATGTGTACCACACCACTCCCGCGAATAGCTAAAACCCTTGAATACTTAGAACCCTTCTAAAAACACTTAGAACTGCCTATTTTGGTAGTTCAAACACACAAAAACAAAACTAAAAAAGTTTATATAGGTATTATCCTACTAAAGATGGGGCTAGGTTCCAAAAAACCCATCTTTTGTTGGGAAAAACATATGTCGAATATAGCCTAGCCTACACTAGGGTATCCAGTACCATGTATACATATATGGTAGCCTAGCCTACACTATGAAGTAAACTCTATACATACACAGTATAGTGTCGCCCATGTATATTTGAAAAATATTGTGATCTTCATCAAAATCATGTTGACATAATTAAAGTTATTGTTTATGGAGCTGCCAGTGTTAGGCATAAAAGTAATTTTCTTGCTTGCTATAATAAAAGTTTGACCGATCTTAAAAAAGACAATACAATCTGCATCAGAAAACCTGATAAGTCGAATAGTATTGTAATTATTTTATAAAGCTGACTACATATCACGTATGCAAGCCCTACTGGATAATGATACGACTTACAAAAAACTAATATAAAATCCCCTAGATCAAGTTATAACAAATTTCAATAGCACATTGAAAAAAATCCTTAAAAGATAAGAAAGAACTAATAGGTCAGTTGTCAGTAAAATTTCACTCATTACCTTACTTGTATGGATTTAATAAAATAAACCTATGCGGCTTATTATCAGTTCTGTTGGCTCAATATCATATAAACTTTGAAATATATTCCCAAGCTCTTGTCCCTGTTACTAGGAACTATCTCCGATTCTCACATATATAATTGTCTAGATTTAGTTGATAAATTAAACAAAATCACTTTTGTCCCCACTGATAGATTCATTAGTTTTGATGTTTATTCTCTTTTTACTAAAGTCCCTGTAGATTTTATTATAGAGTATCTTGGTAATGAACTAATCCATCATGAATTACCTCTACCTGTGAGTCATATTACTTCACTCAATACGTTGTGCATTTGTGATTGTAAGTTTATATTCAATGGTGAATTTTACCAACAAATATTTGGTATGGCAATGGGCAACCCTTTATCCCCACTCCTCTCAAACTTGTGTATGGAATTCTGTGAAAAACGATATATACCTAATATCATTTATACTCCTTTAAAGTGGGTTAGATATGTTAACGATATTTTAGCTGTTTTGCCTGCTGGTACTGATGCAAGTGATTTACTCTCTTAATTTGAAGAACCAGATACCACCTATTAAGTTTACTTTAGAATTAGAAAAAGACAATTGCCTCCCTTTCTTAGATGTTTTAATACATAGAAAACCATTTCAATGTAAATTCAGTATTCATAGGAAAACAACCAGCAACTTATGTCCATTTTTATTCAGGACATCACCTTAACATCAAAATATCAATTTTTTCTTCTATGCTTTTACAAGCTTTGAGCATTGTCAGTCCCCAGTATTTGGATCAAGAAATTGAATACATAAGAAAAATAGGGACAGATTTATGTTATCCTTCATATATACTAGATATTTGTTATAATAAAGCCCACAAAAAGCTTTATAGTGAAAGTAACATGGAGAAAGAAACCCCTACGAACATTCTTAGCTTGCCTTATTTTAGTGCTTTTGAAAACATAAAATCATTGTTAAACTCTTAATGTCAACCTTGTTTTTTCCTATAATAACACTAAAAGGAATGTTGATAAAAAAT
>NC_089781.1:49698726-49703726 GCF_040412425.1 Macrobrachium rosenbergii | reverse complement strand
CTTTAGTCCCCTCACTCAACTCAAAACATGTCAACATAACTAAACTACAAATAGGCTAATAACAACACAATTCTAAGTCTAAATTGCCTTTATTAGTATTCACTAATATTTAGTAGGACAACCCTTACGTTTAATCACCTCCTTCAATCGTTTTGGTACAGACAAGGCCAAATTATGAAGCATTTCCTTCGGTATGTTGTTCCAAGATGCGTGGATTTCTGCCTCCAGCCTTGGAACAGACGACACATCTTTGTCTTGTAGATCCCTCTTTACGATCTCCCATAAGTTTTCTATTGGGCTAATGTCAGGGCTATTACCAGGCCAATCATTGATGAAGGGAACTTCGCAATCCTGAAGCCACTGAGTGACAGATTTAGCCATGTGAGCCCTGGCGCCATCCTGCTGAAAACATGTGGCACCCGTATCCTCGAATGCATCAGGCAAAATGTCACACATCAACTCCAAATAATTATACTGGTTAACTTTTTCATTCTTTTTAAAGACATGAAGCTTGGCTACACCATGACCAGTAAAAGCTCCCCAAACCATGAGAGAATCAGGGTGTTTGACAGTCCCTTCAAGGTACGTAGGGTCAAGAGGGTCGCTTCCGGACCTGCGAAAAACATTACGACCTCTATTACAAGTGACCGTAAAAGTCGATTCATCTGACCAAAGCAGGCTTAGCCATTGAGACTCATCCCAAACGCTGTACTTCCGAGCAAATTTGACTCTTTTATCCCTCTGTAACTTGGTCAAAATTGGCTTCTTCCGTGGACGGTGGCTTGTGTATCCAAGTTCATTGATATGGCGATTGACGGTCCGAACTGAAACATCACCAAGCAGTTGTGGGTTGGATTCCTTCAATTTCCTTGATGTCATGCGTGGATTAACCTCTAATTGACGCTTTAAAATAGTCATACTTCGATTAGAAGTCTTCTTAGGCCTCCCAGAGCGTTTTACTTGCGACGGTATATCGCCCCTTCCACCCTGGTGAAACTTGGCAACCCAGCGTCTAACAGATCGCTCGCTCACACCCACCTGAGCGGCGATTTCCTTCGTTTTAAGACCTGATTCCTTTAATGCACATATCTGTGCTATGATCTGTTCATTCAGATCCTTAAATTTCCCCATAGTAAGGTCACAGGGTCCCAGGATGTGACCCGGGGTAGGCCAAAACTTCGACGGGAGCGTGGAGCAAAAAATTCACGTTGGCACCTAGATCGCCAGCCAAAACCTTACTTGTCTGCTTTCTTTTTAGCGAGCCATAAGCTCCTCCCCCTTAGCTACTCTCAGTAAGCGGCCTAATGATTTGACAGAATTTTTTCTTGCACTTTTGGTTCCTTCAAATTTGGCCATATATTTAGGCCACTCAACCGTGGCCGGACTAAAGTTTTGTCGAGTACTGTATATATATATATACATATATATGTATATATACATTATATACACACATATATACAATATATATATATATATATATATATATATATATATATATATATATATATATATATATATATATATATATATATGTATGTATATATATATATGTATCTGTACAGTAAACCCCCCGTATTCACGTTCTCAGGATTCGCGGTTTCTCTGTGGAACACATCTAGCCATTATTCGCGGGAAATTCGCTCATTCGCGGTATTTTTCACTGAGAAATATTCACTACTTACTGTATTTTCATATAATTTTCATGAATAAATGCACTTTTTGTGATAAAACTATTAAAATACTTAGGTATATGCATTTTTACAGGGTTTTTCTGTGTTTAAATTATCAAAATGGGCAGTTCTAAGTGTTTTTAGAGGGGTTTTAAGTATTCACGGGTTTTAGCTATTTGCGGGGGTGTGTGGGACGCATCCCCCGCGAATACAGGGGGTTCACTGTATATATCTATATATGTATATCTATATATCATCTATATATATATATTTAAATATATACTTAATTGAATAAGGTCGCCAGTCAGGGAAAACAATATATAGGATAACGGGTTACTCTGCAACAAATGCAACAAAATAGATTACATCAGACCCCTTAATTTCCCAATTGGTTCTGACAAAGAAAGGATGTGCGGTGATAGCGAGGAAATTACATGAACTTTCGCCCACGTTGGACACAGTCAAGTTTCCCCTTTCTTCAAGTAAAGTTATAACACAACGGATATCTATGCTGGTAGATATAGCACATGGTTTTGTATTATTGAAGGCTAATTCTCTTCCGAACAATGGGATCGAGAGACAAGGCTGCCTAAAATATACTTAACTTTCCCTAATTCCTACTTACTGCACGGGAATAGTTTAGTGTCACTAGGCAATATTAATTATTCTTACACTAGACCTCATAAAAGAAATATGGGTATTCCTTACACTAGACCTCATAAAAGAAATATGGTTATACCAGGTTCTCATAGATGGTGGCAAAGAGGAAACAACAGAAAGGTTGAAAAACAGGGGCCAGAAATATTAGCAAACAGCAGATACTTGTCGAGTTTCAGACTTACTGTTACGTGGTTTGCTTGCGCACTGCAAATGACGAGACGGATTCTTGAAAACTCATGGTAATGTTGTTCACTAATGAAAAGACCGGGGCAGGGGGGGGACAAAGGACACAGTTTCGCCTGAGCATGATGTGTGTTCTCAGCTCAGACATTAAAATCTCTCTGACCGAGGGCAGTTCAGCGGCTGTAGCGTTGGGCTGTTTTTCCAACTTCGTCCATCACCCCAGGCAGTCTGAAAAATTGACAGACATCACCAAATGCATAGGACAGAGGAAAAGGATGCTTAACCCTTTAACTCCGACTGGATGTATTTTACGTCGACAAAAGTTGTCTGTCGGGTGCCGAGTGGACATAAAATACATAGACTACAAAAAGTTTTTTAAATATTCGCGGAAAAATACTTACAGGCCTCGTTTGCGAAAAATTTTAAATCACGCCTTGAGGGATGCTGGGAGTTCACAGATCACGCTGTTGTTTTGTTTACAAGCGTGACCCAGCTGCGCATGCGCGAATTTCTTTCTTCTCGCACTACAAAGCATCAGCTAACTCTGCTGAAAATCTCAGAAATTCTTTAGTCACTTTGTCGTAATTTTTGCACCGTTTTCTATTAGCCTTTACATAAAGTTTTATATATGAAAATGTGCACAATTTCATGTTGAATACAACATAAAATAACTCATGGTTGTATTTTGACATATTTTCATATGAATCACGATAAGTGCCAAAATTTCAACCTTCGGTCAACTTTGACTTGACTGAAATGGTCGAAAAATGCAATTGTAAGCTAAAACTCTACATTCTAGTAATATTCAATCATTTACCTTCATTTGGCAACAAACGAGAAGTCTCTAGCACAATATTTCGATTTATGGTGAATTTTTAAAAAAAGTTTTTCCCTACGTCTGCACTAACAACTGAAAATCTCAAATTCTTCAGTCAACTTTGTCGTAATTTTTGCACTGTTTTGTATTAGCCGTTACATAAAGTTTTATATATGAAAATGTGTGCAATTTCATGTAGAATACAACAAAAAATAACTCATGGTTGTAGCTTTTATCAATTTTGACATATTTTCATATGAATCACGATAAGTGCCAAAATTTCAACCTTCGGTCAACTTTGACTCTACTGAAATGGTAAAAAATGCAATTGTAAGCTAAAACTCTTACATTCTAGTAATATTCAATCATTTACCTTAATTTTGCAACAAACGGGAAGTCTCTAGCACAATATTTCAATTTATGGTGAACTTTTGAAAAAAACTTTTTTTTACGTCCGCATGATAGGAGTTCATGCATCATTTTGTGATATTTTCTCGGTGTTGCTTTGATCGTTTTACAATTTGTTATATACCAAAATCATTGCAATTTAGTGTAAAATACAACGAAATAAAAAAAACTCATTAGCTTTAACTCTTTTGCTCACAGCTCGATTTGTATACAATTATATATGAAATTTTTTTTGTGCTGTCATTTATTCCAATATTTATACATGATGATATTTTTTTCATTTCTGATGGTTGCGTACTAAACTTCAGGCAATGAGAAAAAAAGGAGCCAAAAATGAACTCTTAATCTTAAAACTAAGCGTGCTGTGATTTTTTGAAAAAAACTTTCTTTCTGCTTTGGCGCTAACTCTCAAACCGCGCCGGCATACGGCAGACACTTTTGTAAATAGAGGCTCGGCGTTGAAGGGTTAAGACCACCTTCACCAGAGATTACTTGGTAAGAGCCTCCCTATGGGTTAGGCCTCTAATGCTAACCTTTTCCTGCTAAAGAGGTTATTTTTTTTAAAAGACAGCCTACCACTGTGCCCGGTGAGCGTCCTGTCTTTGTTAGAATGATATTTTTTTACTAAATAATGCAGAGATGGCAAACAGCAGAATATTTATAAAAGCTCCCCCCCCTTAAGAAGGCCTTCACTCCCTTTCCGGCGTGAAGGTCTGTACTAAGCAAGCTGTTCACCTCTTACATTACTCTTCTTCCCTGAGCAGATTTGTCCCATGCAGTCTAACTAGCTACGGATCTACCTAACTCTAGATAGGATATGAGCTTTGGTCACTTACATTACAGAATCCTAACTGTACTTAAAGGCGAACAGTAGAATGTTTATAAAAAAAATATGTATATATACAGGTATTCCACTACTTACGATGGGGTTAGGTTCCAAAAAACCCATCGTTTGTTGAAAAAATCGTAACTCGAATATGGCCTAGCCTACACTAGGGAATCAGTACCATCTATACATATATGGTAGCCTAGCCTACACTACACAGTATACTTTATACATATGGTATAGTAATTATTAGTGTCAGCTAATTCTGCAGGTTCAATGCAGACTGACATGATAAGTCAGTATAAAGAGAAATTGAATAACAAACAAGGGCTGGCCTGCACTTTCGTATATCATATACGGTAGCCTAGCCTACATTATACTGTATTCTATTTTCACATAACACCGCTGTATTATACAAACATCAAAATAATGAATG